>NW_028250316.1:0-21766 GCF_964263255.1 Lissotriton vulgaris | reverse complement strand
AACAGGTGTGTGGAAAGGAAGTAGTGTGTGCTTACTCATGGGTCACTTAAAGTCAATGGATGAACAATCACCAAATATGACAGTCACAGGATCAGGCAACCAGAGGCCAAACTGCGGCCAGGACACAAGGCGTCAGCATGTGTTTCCTCCCCGTTGTGTACCTAAGCTGCACAAAGACATCCCCAAACATGTACACAATGCATATTATGGGCCATTAGCCATGATAAACGGCATGCATGTTGACACAGTACACATACTCCCATTTGTACAATCATCGTAAAGGATGCCAAAGATTACACATGTGAACTGCAATGAGTTTGGCCTTGACAATGATGAGGCACAATGTACTGTGGGTAACACATTTCAAACAATGATGGCTCAAGGTTGTGTTGAGGCCATGCTACAATGGCCAATGTCAATGGCCAGTGGCATTGGTTAGAAACAACTAGCAGTCATGCAAACAGGTTACCTGTTATGCTGGTGGAACACTCTGCACATGACTGCCTGGGACTGTGGGATCAGATATTCCTCTGAAACGTGTATTGCACAAAGTCATCCATCTCCCGATAGCCCCTTGGTCTGAGTATTATTGACTGACTCCAAAGGGTGATCAGGCGAGGGAAGGCAAGGAAGGGAACAGCAAGGAGTGAGATCTGAAAAAAAGGTTAACAAGCATGAGGATTCAACACTTCTTGTCACTGTTTCACAGAATAACTCCTGACTCATACCGTAACTGTAACACCGGTAAAGGTAAACAACAGCCACTGTATCCTACTTGGGATCACAGTAATTACGATGTTAGTAGATCATACTATTGAACATGGACAAATAAAAGGTAGCAGCGTTTGGCAGTCAAATGAGGGGGGGATCACTCTCTGCATGCTGCTCCTATGCAATCATTTCCATGTGGATATCAAGGTATCACAGTGTCTGAATATGGCTCCAATAATCAGGAATTCTAATGTGCTGCAGTGCTACTCAATGGAAGAAAACAATCCATAGTTACCCCTGGGAATCAGGGTGGCTCAAGAAGGGAAATGACACATCATCCACATGAGACTTAAGAACGTTATGCAACGAGGGAGTCAATTATGGCAACACAAGGAAAACAGGAGACAGTCAATGGCTCGTACAACTTTACTTACTGAAGCCTAATACAACAAGCTGCCGGCACCAAAAACATCAGAGAGCAATTATGCACAATGGCACAAACCAAAGAAACCGTGAGTAGGACAGGCAGCACTGCACAAGAGAAACCATGGAACACACATCACACAACTGGTGACATGGAACCATTGACATTTGAACAACCACAACGTTATGACGTCATCGATGCAACATTCCTGCCATCATGGGAATATAAAGTAAAATTCAACTTACCGAGGAGCCTTCCAAAAAAGTGCCCTATGCCAGTCCTGATGACGGGACGTGACATAGACGTAACATACTGTCACAAGGGACAAAGCATCCAATGAAACATACTCACCGGACATATGACAGAACATGTTGGACAAACGCTGGCCCACACCTACGCAACATGTTTGTTCTGAAATCCAATTGTACTGGCATACAAGATTGAGTGGATGAGCCAAACACATTCTGCTGCACACAGTGAAGCTGCAATTCCCCATAGAGCCTGTGGTTGTGATGTCAAAAACAATGTCAGCTGGTGATATCTGCATTATGTCAGTGTGACGCTCCCTGACTCATCTGGGTATCGTAGCGCCATTGTACTCAGATTAATTTGTGCATCGCTCCTATTGATCCTGCTCACTGCCGCTTTTAATTATCTGAGTTTCAACGTGATTGACTGTATCGTTAGCGCTGTATTATTGACTGCTGCCTTCATTCAACTGCACTGCTGCCTTTATTCAACTGCATTACCCACATTGCGTATTAAATTTTCCTGTACCTGATTGTGCCGGTGCCACTGCCCCTAGCGTAGCGATATTGCAGACTGTGCCCCAATCTCGCCTAGTTTTGCTTTTCTTTCTGCTGCCATTTTGTTGTTTGTTTGCCTCCCAGCCCGTCCCTCCACCCCGCTCCCGCCTCCCAGCTGCTCCTCCCTCCCACTGAAGTTAAGGATCATCCCGTGGGTCCAAGCGCTGTGACCGTCCTGGCTTGCTCAGAAGCGGTCGCTCCCCACGCTCCCTGACTCATCTGGGTATCGTAGCGCCATTGTGCTCAGATTAATTTGTGCTCAGAAGTGGTCGCTCCTCACGCTGCTCCCTGCTGAATTAAGCGGTATCGTAGCGCTTCTGCCAGACTGATCACTGCCATTAATTCGAATTGCGCACTGCTCGCTCTGCTTACTGTAATTAATTATTGTGCCTGATGATATTGACATCATAGCGCTATACTGGTAGACTGCTCTGCATTTATTTTGCAACTGTGCACTGCTCGCTTTGTCTGCTTTAACTATTTGTGCCTGATTGTGCCGGTGCCACTGCCCATTTAATAGCGATTTCAGGTTGTGTCCCAATCTCGTCCTGTTTCGCTTTTGGGCTTGCTGCCATTTTGTTGTTTGTTGTTGTGCCTCCCAGCTCGGCTCTCCACCCCGCTCCCGCCTCCCAACTGCTCCTCCCTCCCACTAAAGTTAAGGCTCTACCCGATAGTCCAAACGCTGTGACCGTCCTGCCTAGCTCAGAAGCGGTCGCTCCTCACGCTGCTCCCTGCTGAATTAAGCGGTATCGTAGCGCTTCGGCCACACTGATCATTGCCATTAATTCGAATTGCGCACTGCTCGCTCTGCTTACTATAATTAATTATTGTGCCTGATGATATCGACATCGTAGCGCTATACTGGTAGACTGCTCTGCATTTATTTTGCAACTGTGCACTGCTCGCTTTGCCTGCTTTAACTATTTGTGCCGGATTGTGCCGGTGCCACTGCCCATTTAATAGCGATTTCAGTTTGTGCCCCAATCTCGTCCTGTTTTGCTTTTGGGCTTGCTGCCATTTTGTTGTTTGTTGTTGTGCCTCCCAGCCCACCTCTCCACCCCGCTCCCACCTCCTGCTTCCCAGCTGCTCCTCCCGCGCCCCTCCCTCCTCCACTATCCACTTATGACAGATGTTTTTGTGCGCAGCGTTCATGCTCAGCGGACGCGCCCCATGCGCGCCGAAGGTGCGCCAAAGGTAAGCCCGTCTACGCCCGTTCGTGCCTGGACCGCGCCCAGCGACAGATCCCCTGGCCCCCGCAAAATCCACTCCACCCGCATAACGTACAACGCCAAAACCCTCTCAGCACTCAAACCTGGCCGACTCCCAAACCTCTACCAAGCCGCCCCAGGACACACCCATGGACCCTTCACCTGCCGCTCCTGCAAGTTCGACTGCATCAGGACCCACACCAAATCCACAAACTCCAAACAGAGCTCCGACAACAACCACCTGAAGTGCATCCTGCTCAACACCCGCTCAGTCCACAGACACGCCATTGAACTTTGGAACCTAATCGACACCACATCGCCGGACGTCGCCTTTCTTACAGAAACCTGGATGAACGCCTCATCAGCGCCCGACATCGCCATAGCCATCCCGGACGGCTACAAGATCATCTGAAAATACCGCACCAACCAAACAGGAGGAGGCATCGCCATCGTCCACAAGAACACCATCCGCATCACAACCAGTTCCGACGACAACCTCGCACCCGCCGAAAAGCTTCACTTCCAGATCCACAACGACCCCAAGACCACACTCAGAGGCACCCTCATCTACAGGCCACCAGGACCCGCACACATTTCAGCGAAGACATCACTGACTTCATCAGCCCACACACCCTCCCCTCCAAGGACTACATTCTACTGGGAGACTTCAACTTCCACCTGGAAAAGAACAACAACAGCAACACCACCACCCTTCTGGACAACCTTGCCAATCTCGGACTTAAACAACTAGTTGACACCCCCACCCACCATGCTGGGCACACGCTCGATCCAATCTTCACCTCCAGCAAGCACATCTCCTTCAATCACACCACAGCTCTCCATTGGACGGACCACAGCTGCGTTCACTTCAACTACAAAAAGACTACGACCTACAACCACCCACAACCAATTCCCCGCAGAAACTGGAACAAAATCACCACCGACCAGCTCCTCACATCGCTCCACCAAAACCCGCCTGCTAATTCATCGGACCCAAACCAAGCAGCAACCAACCTCACACAATGGATCACCCACAGCGCTGACGAACTAGCACCCTTGAAAAACAATCAAACCAAGCAAGGTAGCAAAAAAGCCCCCTGGTTCAATGATGACCTTAAGAAATCCAAGAAGATCTGTCGCACCCGCGAAAAAGCCTGGCGAAAACACCCAACCACTGACAACCTAGCCACCCTCAAAAACACCACCCAAAAACACCACCAACTGATCCGATCTGCCAAGAAATCAGCACTCAAGGATCGACTCGACAACAACGCCCACAACAGCAAGGAACTATTCAACGTCGTCAAAGAGTTTACCAACCCCACCGCTGACACCAACGACATCACTCCCTCCCAAGACCTCTGCGACTCTCTAGCCTCGTTCTTCCACAACAACAAAATCGCTGACATACATAACAGCTTTGGAGACCAGTCCACCCCACCCACCTCCGAACTAAAACCCTCCTCCAACAACCTTTGCACCTGGAACCCAATCACCACTGAAGACACCATCTGCCTGATGAACACCATCCACTCCGGATCGCCAACCGACCCATGCCCCCACCACATTTTCAACAAAGCAGACTCCATTATCGCACCCCATCTCCGAGACGTCATCAACTGCTCCTTCAATTCCGCTACCTTCCTGGAAAGCTGGAAACATGCCGAACTCAGCGCCCTCCTGAAGAAACCCACAGCAGACCCCACTGAACTTAAGAACTACCGCCCCATTTCGCTCCTCCCATTCCCTGCAAAAGTCATTTAAAAAGCTGTCAACAATCAGCTCGCCGCCTTCCTCGAATCCAACAAAGCCCTCGACCCTTCACAGTCCGGCTTCAGAGCCAAACACAGCACTGAAACCGCCCTCATCGCAGCAACGGACGACATTCGAACTCTACTGGACAACGGAGAAACATCTGCTCTCATCCTACTTGACCTCTCCGCAGCCTTCAACACAGTCTGTCATAGCACCCTTATACAATGCCTCAGCAACGTCGGAATACAAGGAAAAGCAGTGTACTGGATCATCTCGTTCCTCGCAGGAACAAGGAAGAGAGCCCGCCTCCCCCCTTTAAGATCAGAGGCCACCGAAGTCATCTGCGGCGTACCACAAGGATCATCACTGAGTCCCACCCTCTTCAACGTATACATGAGTCCCCTCGCATCCATTGCGCGCCAACACAACCTCAACATTATCTCCTACGCAGACGACACCCAGCTGATCCTCTCCCTCACCAGAGACCCAAACACCGCCAAAACCAACCTACACGAAGGGATGAAAGTAGCCGAATGGATGAAGAACAGCTGTTTAAAACTGAACTCGGACAAAATGGAAGTCCTCATCCTAGGATCATCCCCCTCCGCCTGGGACGACTCATGGTGGCCACCGGCCGTGGGAACCGCACCCATTCCGACGGACCACGCACGTAACCTGGGCTTCATCCTGGACTCCTCCCTCTCAATGACCAGACAAGTCAACGCCGTTTCATCATCTTGCTTCAACATCCTACGTATGCTCAAAAAAATCTTCCGTTGGATCCCCATCGAAACAAGAAAGACGGTCACCCATGCACTGGTCACAACCCGACTGGACTACGGAAACACCCTTTACGCCAGAACCACAGCCAAACTACAGAAAAAACTCCAACGCATCCAAAACGCCTCGGCCAGACTCATCCTAGACATCCAACAGGCCCCTTGGTGTCATGCTTCATCATTGGGGCCTTCGCACCCCTCTAGGGAATGCGGCGTGCTACGACTAACGACTGCGTAGGAGCACTTGGTAGTGAACTATGTGAGGGTGTGTGTTTAGGGAGAGAATGTGAGTTAGTGAGGTGAGGTGAAAAAGTGAGTTTAAAAAATACCTGGCTCGTAGGAAAAAATTATTTATTATGTCCTCGGCTGGTATTATTAAAAAGGTCCAGATTGAGGTTGATTATATACGTATTAGGGTATATCAACCATTCAGAGTGTCAACATGTTTCTGAGTACAAAGACTCCTTCTTCAGGACAAGGATATGCACGTTATCCTCACCTTACTCACATGAAATGTTAAAGTGTATTCTACAAAAATAAATAAAAACAAGGTGAAATGTACCTATCAATGTTGTTGTATTAGTAAGCTCAGTTGCGCCCAATTGGCGTTGAAGAGAACCTGTGGAAAAAAGACATAATAAACATCATAGTCGGATGTCCAGGAACTGAGGAAAGAAAAATGCTTTCCTAGTGAATGAGGGTAAATAACAGAACCCAAAATGAGGTTCAGAGACCCTGTAAAAGAAGACATTGAAAAAGGACACACAGAAAAACACAGACATACATCTACAGTATAAATAGTTGTCTCCCAGGTATGGATGAGGAGAGGGAGAGAGTTGTTAAATGAAGGCTTACTTATAGTTCAAAGTATGATGACCTCATGAGCATAAGCGTGGTATCCTTCCTCACTGCTCAGTAAAGCAACCTAAAGGATATTAAGGGTGGGTTTTAGGTTGATTAGTGGTAAGGTCAGCAGAAGGTAAAAAGTACACAATGCTCCTCCTAGATCGTGTGACCCGACTCACGGTTACTGCATGGTCAAATCGCCTGCCTTCCCCTCAGCTCTGCTCCGGTGAAGTGTGAGGTTGGTGTGGCGATTTTCTATTTATACTCCCGGGCTGGTAATTAAGGGAGGAAGATTGGTTAATTATCTTCAGAAGTATGCCCAAATACAGAGGTATTTAGCACACCGGATCCGGTGTTGCGCGATGGGCCGGGTGCGGTGCGGGAGGGAGATGCGCACGCGTAGGGAGGCAGCGCAGGCAGATCTGCGCATGCGTGGTTACCCGGGACTGTAACCGAGACGCCCATGCGCTAGAGATTAGTGCGGATTAAATGCACATGGCCAGCACTCGGAAAGCGGCATCTGTCACCGGCACCGGTTTGAATACAGCCGGGGACATGAGGCAGAATATTGGCAAATGAACGCGCGCCCATATTTATGAATAAGGTCACTCTGACAGCACTAATTAGGGGAAGTGGGGCTAAAAAATGCGCATATAGATCACTAGAATATTTTTTTGATAGGGGCTGTGCCATCAACATTAGGGTTTGCCAGGTTCTTTAACCACACCCTGTGTACAATTCATGAAATGGCTAGCCAGGTGTCACTGTGTATTCAACGCAGTTGGCTCCAAGGAATGGAGTCATTGAGCCCAGAGGTGTCAGTCCCGAGGCGGAACACCCACCACTGCTCTTTTTCAAATAGCCCTGTCTCTGAGGGTAGCTGCTCAATCACTGTCCACTGTAACTCATTCACACAATGTTGGTATTTAAGGAAATGGGCTGCCATTTTAGTGGTTGATTTCTTGCATCTAATGTTACTTTTGTGCTCATTAATCCTTATTTTGACTTGTCTCGTTGTCATTCCCACGTATTCCTTTTTGCAGGGGCATGTGACTAGGTACACTACATTCTTGCTGTTACAGTTGGTGAATGTATGTTGTTCCCAACTGGTACCATTAGTGAAGGTTAGAGTCTGGCTTTTCTTAGTGAGGTGACAACTGTTACAATTGCCACACGGGTGATGGCCCTGTATTCCTTGTAATCTCGTTTTTCCACTCTGTGTGGAGGAGGTCTTGTATGGACGAGCATGTCCTTTAGATTCCTCCCACGTCTGTGGGCAAACAGCGGTTTCCAGTGTGCCGCTTGTAAGTGTGCGCCAATGTTTGTTGACCAGTTTGGCTACTTGGTTAGTTACTGGGCTGTACGTGGTGACACAGACTGTTCTGCTCAGTTGGTCGTCTTTCTTGGGTTTATCTTCCAAGAGGGCTTCACGATTGTTATTCCTGGCTCTCTTCATAGCTTTGAGAATCACATGGTTAGGGTATTTTCTTTGTCTCAGTTTTGTGCTGAGGTCCTTAGCCTGACTTTTGTATTTAGCTAGGTCACTGCAGTTCCGGCGTAGGCGTAGGAACTGCCCGTATGGCAGATTCTCTCTCAGGTGATGAGGATGGAAACTGTCAAACCTGAGGAGGCAGTTCCTTGCCGTGGGTTTAAAATGGGTCTCGGTTTTCAGAAAACCTGCTTCATGGTAGATATTGAGATCCAAGAAAACCATTGCGCTGTTAAACATTTGGTGGGTGAATTTTAGGAAAGTGTTCTGGTTGTTGAGCCATTGCATGAACTCAGAGATTGAATTTCCATCCCTCTCCCAAATCACCAAAATGTTATCAATATATCGTCGCCATGTGTGGATCCTTCCCCTGAAGGGGTTGCTGGGGTGAAGGATCTTGGAGGATTCCAGGTGATGGACGTAAAGTCCCGCCAGGCTCGGGGCAAATGTGCTCCCCATGCTGGTTCTGTGGCTTTGCCAAAACAAGGTGCCTTCGTATTCAAAAAAGTTTTTTGTGAGGGCTAGCGAGATACATTCCATGACTACTCCACGGGGGGTTTGGTATTTCTAACGGTTAGAGTGGAGTACTTCTTCGATAATCAGAAGTGTGTCATCATGTGGGAGGCTCGTGTAGAGACTCTCCACATCAAGGCTCAGAAGCATTTGTGAGTCAGGATCAAAAGGATGGTTCTGTAATAGTTGCAGCACCGCTTTAGTATCCCTTAGATACGAGTCGGTAGCTTGCACCAATGGTCTCAGAAAGGCATCGGCAAACTTAGATAAAGGTTCAAGGATGGATGAGATGCCGAACACAATCGGGCGCCCTGGTGGATTTTCAAGGTTCTTATGCACTTTGGGTATAGTGTAGAAATAGGGGATGCGAGGATTTTTTTGAACCAGGAATTCAGATTCTTTTTTGGTGAGCCAGTCATGTGCAAGGGCCTCCTCAATCATCCCTTCTATTTGTACTCGCAGAGACTCAGTGGGATCTTCTACCAAGACCTGATAGTTCCTGCTGTCAGAGAGGAGTCTCCTGCATTCTTTGTCATAGGCAGTAGTAGTTTGAATGACCACTGCCCCACCCTTGTCTGCAGGTTTTATGGTTAAGTTTTTGTTAAGTCTTAGTTCCCTGATTGCCTCATTCTCAAGTTTGCTAGTATTCTGGAACACCTTCTGCTTAGTGTCCAATTTCTTGAGTTCGTGCATGATTGCTTTCTCAAATGCCAAAACCTCCACAGGGAGTTGGTTGTCTAGGGGTGTGAAGTTAGACTTTGGTTTCAGACCTGTGTCAGAGGTATCTAGAGAGGGTTTTTTGTCTTTAAAGAAAGCCCTCAGTTTGATGGTTCTTATAAAATCCTGGATTTCCTTGTGTAACAGGAAGGTGTCAGGTTTATTGGTAGGGACGTACCCTAAGCCTTTGTTCAGTACCTTCTGTTGTAAATCAGTGGGGGGCCATGGGGTTATGTTGATAACTAGGTCCCCCTCTTGCTCGTAGATGCTTGGTGTGCAGTCCTACTCCTTGTGAGAACCCTGGGGTCTGTTTTGTCTGCGGGTTGCCAATTGACATTGTTGCCCTTCTTGTTCCTCCCTCTGCGGGGTCCCTGGCCCCAGGATAAAAAAGGCTGAGCATTTTGGGGTACACTGGTTTGTTCTGGGACCCATTGGGGATACATCTGCCCCATTTGTGGTGGGACAAATTGATATTTTGGGAACTGGAAGTGATTCTGGTAAGGGTTAAATTGAGGACCCTGGAAACCTCGCCAACCTCTTTGGCGGGGGAATTGAGATCTCTGTTGTCGGAAACCTCCCCTCTGTTTTCTTTGTTGGAAGCCACCTGAATTGGTGCTTGTAGTACTGCCATCAGAACTCACACTGTCTGTGTCACTCACGTTCTCTTTCATCACATAGTCAGCTCTTGTGTACGGATAGGCTCTCTCAGGGGTGAAGCGGTCCTTATCCTTTTTTAACTTGTTAAATTTACTTTGTTTTAAAGTGGCCTCAAAATCCTTCATTTGCTGATTCAGTTCTTCCAAACCTTTCTTTATGTCTGCTGGTGAGATGAAGACTTTTAACTGTACTTCCAGTTTCTGGATCTCCACTTTTAGTTCCAAAGATTTTCTTGTGGCAGTTTGAACTATCAAGACCAGCCAGTCCCTGGTGCAATGCCAGGAGATAAGAGACCAATCTTTTTTAAAAACGAGGTCGTCCTGGAAAATGAAGGGTTCATTCTTTACCAATAGACCCTGCAGGGCTATTTTATTCCTTAGATATTCCCTCATCAATAGGCCGTGTAGGGCCGCCCTTATTTGGATTTTCCTTGTGTTCATTAATTCGTCCCAGTCTGCTACTGCTGGGCTTGGGTCACTGTTGCTTAGGCCTTCAAAAGAATTGACATCTGCGAGAATTCTGTCAATGTCGCCCTCACTGAAGGTGAGGCCATGTTCATCCTCCATGTTGGTATTGGGAAGATGGGAAGGTTCAGGGTGTTAAAAGTAGTGTATGAGTAATGTCTATGTATGTCCAGAATTTTTTTTTAAATTATTTATCGGAAGGGGCTCCCACAGCTATACGCTCTCTAGAACTTGAATACAACCAAGAGGGGGGAGAGAGAGAGAGCAAGTGGATTCAGTCTCCCTTGGCAATATGATTAAACAAAATGGAATCCACTTAGAAAGTGGTAGTGGTCCCTAAAGTGATGGGGAGCACACAGTGTTGTTTAAATGCCCCTCACACACCAACAGGCCCCTTGGTGTCATGCTTCATCATCGGGGCCTTCGCACCCCTCTACGGAATGCGGCGTGCTACGACTAACGACTGCGTAGGAGCACTTGGTAGTGAACTATGTGAGGGTGTGTGTTTAGGGAGAGAATGTGAGTTAGCACCTTTTTAATAATACCAGCCGAGGACAAATACACTTGTATTTGATCAGTGATCTTGCATTGATGAGTGCTAGCTGGAGCTCTATAATTTCCGGGGCTAAGATGTTCGATTTTTTGATGGATTTGGGCAAGACCCGGGTGCTCCTCAAGATTTTAGTTAGACATTCAGTACACTGAAAATCCTCTGCACTAGGAGGCGCTTCACAGGGGAGCAGCGCACATGCCTTACTCCTATGTTGGCGGAAGGCATGAAGATTATCCCCTGAGTATATTAGAAAGTCCCTGCCTTACAATGAAAGGTCAAGGGGTTCTGGCCCTAGGCCCGGACGAGGCGCAGACTTCAGTGCGCCAGCTGTGTGTGTCTGCTGCGCCTACTCTCCAGCCTGCCCTTAAGTAGTCGCAGCTGGAGACTAGAGAGTCAACCTGGGTGGAAGTGCGACTCCGGAAGACTGTAAACTAACTGGTCTTCCCTCCGCAACAAACGCAAAAGGGAAATTGCATGAGCAATTTGCTAGTACCATTAGGTACTCGCAAATTGCGCATGCAATTTCATGGGTGCAAAGGTGCCAAAATGACACCCTGTTGCACCCCTGAAATTGTGATGTTCACCCATGTTGTGCACACACATGCCCCAAGGGCATGTGTGTGTGTAACCTGAAACCTTGAAAAATGCACTAAAGTGCTTTTTCAAGGCTTTTTCAAATTATCGACCAGTTTAATTGCTCGGTAATTTGTGGCCCCAACTAGCGAAATAGCTATTTAAAAGTGGTTCTTGCATTGCATTTAAGGAATCGCAAATTGCGATTCCTTAAATGCAATCGCAATTTAAGAAATTGCAATAAATTCCCTTGCAATTTTGCTGTGTAGAAATAGCAAACATAATAATTAGCAGATTAATATATCGTGTTAAATTATTTTAGGCAGCATTGATAAAAAATGTAAATAAATTAAAACATAGACACAGAAAACTAAAATGATATCGATGTCATTAATCAAAGGCGAACCGGAAGACACTTTAAGCTGAACTCAACACTCAGACCCATCATGTATGGTAACCTCTCTTAATATAGACCTGCACTGCTGGAGGTGATTTCAATCAGCTGCTCGCTTGGAGCTTTGCTATTCGTTTTAAGCAGAATGTGAAAACCTTGCTGTACCAGCAAGCCTGCTGAGGTTAATTGCTGGGTCACGGAGTATTCCCACATCTTTCAGCTTCCCACTTCCTTTTTTAATTTTTACTGTGAAATGCTGAGCAAGCTGCTTGATGTTATAAGTCGCCGCTGAGATATGTGAAAATGTAAATGAAACATAAACACTGGTTGGGCTGATACTGCAGGTAAACAAAGAGTGGCAGGAGTGGGTGTATTATTCAACATCTGAGAAATAGCTTTCGGCAGTTCTCTGTTCTACTACTTCTTTACACTCAAATCCTCATTTAAAGCTGCTCTTACTGCCACCAAAATAGTGTTTAATAGCCGTAAAAGGATTAACACACACTTGGTGCGCTTTGGTTTTTTTTATATTGATGTGTTATTACAATTTTACAAATCAATGAAATGTTATTTGCATCACTGACATATTACAGCAGGGGAGAGTTTCTCAGAAACACTCCATAGGCTGTACTAACTCTGTACCAAAGTATGCAGAAACATACAAAGACTTTATGAACGTTGTTGCTCTTTAAAAACAGCAGGGCATATTATCAGGAACGGCTTTCAAAATGATCTCCGGTTTAGCCTCAGAAAACTGCCGCTAAAGTGGCGATAATGGTCTTGATAATATGCCTTTGAGAATTCTAATAGAAGTCCATGTTCTGGTGTGAACATGGGCTTCTATTGGAATTCTACAGGGCATATTATCAAGCCCATTATCGCCGCTTTAGCAGCAGTTTTCTGCCGCCAAACCAGCGATAATTTTAAATCCATCCTTGATAATATGCCCCTACATTCGGGATGTTACCAAGGTTACCACATTTTTACCATATAGGTCTCAATTAGGGCATCAGACAATACAGTTCAAGTGGGATGTCTTTAATGTCAAGAGGCATTTCAAGAAAAGTTTGTGAACTGGCTGTTTAGGGAAAAAAACATGTTAAGCATTAAGTTAAAACCATCACACAATGATAAAGTACCGATGAACCAAACTGACAGCCGACATCACTCACGGATTACATTCAGATCAGTTTTAATATTCATATTAGTACATAATTGGGAAACGGTTTCCCTAGTAGTTTATAGCAATTCAGCTTCTGTTCTCAGTTGGTGGTCACTAGTTTGTCAGGGATCCTTACATATCTTAGCTTTTTACTTCTCTGATAATGTACCTAGGAGATAGGGAAATAAAAAGGCAATAGAAAATGTGGTGTTGCCTTTGCAAAGGTGATTTTAAGGCGATTTCTTTAAACACTTGAAAGCCTTCACCCACCCAGAGTTGACATGCCTCCTCCTCCTCACACTGATAAACGAGTTCCTCAACGCACTTCAAATGGAGACAGTTACTCACGTGACATTTATCATGAGTAAGACTTGTTGCCAAACATCTTGAAAGTGGACACATTTAATCACACTCGCTGAGAGTGAAGATCACAGAAATACTGAGAGAAGACCAAGACTTAGTCGCTTTACTACCTCACGTGATAGCACTGTGCGAATTAATTGTTTAAAAGCCTCTCTAGACAAGCAGATGTTTGGGGTCAGCAGATTTAGAGGGGTGGGCAGACTCAGAGTGTCACTGTTGTCGTGCTGTAGAGGCGTTCCAATTTTGTCTCACGGACCGGGTTTAATGCCTTCTGTTTTGGTTCGTACTAAACGATTTTGTATATAGTTTCTAAATATTAAAACATAGCATGCCATAACATATTGATGCACATTCACTGTTTGTAAAAAACTGTTCATTACAATTTTTAAGA
The DNA here is from genome assembly GCF_964263255.1 of Lissotriton vulgaris. NCBI lineage: Eukaryota > Metazoa > Chordata > Amphibia > Caudata > Salamandridae > Lissotriton > Lissotriton vulgaris. Next base: position 7,961 of record NW_028250316.1, on the reverse strand, counting down.
GAAGAGGAATGTTATAACCGACTTTAGGCTCTGCATATTGTAAGTGTAAGGCCTCCTCACCACATGAAACAATTGTGAGAAGTTGGCCTGGTATATGAGTCCACTATTCTAGAGGGCACCTTGCACCAGCCCAAACGACCCTTATTGATGGTAGGTTGCAGCGACGGCTCGTGGAGGGAGTTACGGTGGGGCAGGAGGGTGGGGAGGGGGAGGGGCAGGGTGGAGGTTGCTAAAAACCGGCATATGGATAATTGCAGGTAAGGAAACAATTTAATTAATAAAACGAATTTCGTAGCTCGCACTGCATTGCATTTTGCGATGCAAGGCGCACTACGAAATTCGTTTTATTAATTAAATTGTTTACTTACCTGCAATTATCCATATGCCGGTTTTTAGCAACCTCCACCCTGCCCCTGTCCAGGCCTCCCCTGCCGGAGTTTCCAGCAGCAGGAGGGCAGACTCGTGTCTGTGGCAGCAGCATCCATTTGTGTGATGCTGGGGCTCTGTTTAACTTTCACCAGGTTTACCAGTAACTACATGTCTTCTCCCTCTAGAAGGGTGGAATGCTACCCCACTGCCAGAACTGGCGGGGGGGTTAGTATTCCAACATGTTTGACACCTTACACGATATGTTTTGATAAAGCCAAACCAAAGTTAGCATTAACCGCGAGGATTATAATGCACTTAAGAATATATGTTATGGCTATATCATAGAACAGCTATAAGGAGATGGTTACAAAAGCTGCAGAGGGTTCAGCTCATGCCAGGGCACCCTCTCACACAAAACCAAGCACTCTACCTTCAGGATTGTCAAGGCCTGCCATAGGAGTGACTTATAGGTTACTATGTGTCTATATATAAGGTAGATATTTGTATACTATATCTAAGTAAGGATGCAAGTGCAGACCTGTGGTGTCAGTTTGAAAGGCTAACCAGGGGTGGCACAATACATGCTGCAGCCCCTGGTAGGCCTCCGGGGTACCTATGCCCTGGGTACCTAAGGTACTATATACAGGGACTCACAAAGGTGACACAGTAGCCAATCTGGTATGTACCTAAAGTACATGGAATCCATTTGATAAAGAAAGCAGATAGACTGGGGCCCTGAATAGCAGGATCCCAGTCCAACTAAGTCGAAAACCAACAAAACACCAGGCAAAAAGTGGGGGTAACCATATAGTCAGATTCCACCTTCCTACAACAATGATAATAAATAACATATTATACTGTTGATGTAGTATTAATAGTATTTCCTTACATAAATGTGGGTCCAGATCTACAAAGCCAATTTGAGTATGATGAGTAGTACTCTTGTAATTCGGCTTCATGTACTAAAAAAATGGTAATTAAAAAGGTACCAGTATTAAGAATCAGGTCCTCCTATCTGCTTTATGCATAATAATATGCAGAGTGCACGGATTTCTACACATGCTTAAATCTATTATTAAGGTACAAATGTGCAAGTGGCAAGGGGAGGGATAGCTAAATGGGGAATTTCTCCTCTACAATGGGAAGGGCAAGCAGCAAAGCAATGAGGAACACCGGGAGGGTCATGCAAATGCACACGCACACTTACAAACATGTATGTGATTGGCAATTCACAAAAGTTACACCCATATTTACTAAAGTAGTCCTACAGTGCAACTCGGCTCAGGTGTGTGCCCCACTTTAAAGCAAGCCACTCACTACTTATGGCCATTCACATGGACTGCGATAAAATCGTACATAAGTCAACAGAGAAAGGTAATAGCAGGAATTGCATAAAATAAAAAAGATAGACTTAAGGATTTTTTATTTTTATATATCTTTCATAAATATCATGTTCATCAAACAATGGATAATGGAAATGTTGAGGTTAGGTTATTTTCATTGTAATGATGACATGCATATGTAACAGTGAAACATGAAATAAGTTTAATATTTCATGGGGTTCATTAAATATTTTCCATATTTCATGGGTCTATTTTGAAAATGGATTTTTGCCAATTATTGTTGTGCATTACAATCGTGTGCAGTACATATAAACACTACATTAAGATTCAAGACACTTTAAAATGGCAAGCATATTGAATTTACTAATGTTTGGTCAGTATTTATTATTGTGACATAAATAATTGGAGCCATCATAAATGCAGGGAGTGTTGGCCACGCTCTAATAATGAATTTGGTATCATAGCCTAGAGTGTGCTGGCTTAATCCTTTCTAAGAAGAGGTAGCAAACCAGGTCATAACCAAGACAACATGTAGCTTAAAATAACTGCACAGAGCTAGGTCCTTTTACACTAAAATAGTCACTAAAATTGATTATTATTCAGGGAAAAATCAGAAAATGAGCATCTCTGATGCTTCTGTGTAGCATTTAATCATTTAATAATGTAATTACTGATATTCAATTCTTTAATTCCTGCTAATTCTTGTACTCTTATGTTTGTGTTAATCACTTCATAGGCAATGTAATCACCTCGATCTGTGTCATCAAAGCTTGCCATGAGCTTAACATGATGTAACACTATTTGCTTTAGGAATTGTTATTTTTAACAATAGGCCTTTTAAAAGTATCTCTTCTTCTCATACCTACTGGTGCTGGGGACACATCTGATCACTGTAATTTTTTTGAACAATTCATTGATAACATGAGCCACTTCTTGAATTGGTTTTAGGGCACTCTCATAGAAATATTATGCTTGGCTGTATGACTAATCATACAACATATATATTATGTCTTTGGTAACGATATATATTTCTGTGGTACTCCACTATGTATTTGCACTTCAACCCTGATAGAAACATTCCATGAATCCTAATAGATAAATATTTATATTTCATGATGCTATATACCCACAGTCAATTATAGGTTTAGAAGTTACATATATGTCTTCAGCTTTCCAGAATAATGTATGCTGATATGTTGTGCATGATTCCTTCTCTTGTTCTGCATAATCTACCATTTTTTAATACACTTTGTATCACCAACTTTTCAAGCCTGTTCCGTACTAGTGAATAGCCATCATACCTCTTGAACCAGAAAAGAAAGTTGTGGTCATCTGATTACTAGCCTGAGTGAACTTTAAATTATGCTCATGTAATTCACGTATGCACGGGAATTGCATATTATTCTTTTTTCTCAAAGTTTACCGTTCACTGTGAGTGCTCTTCCAGAAAGCGAGCAGCTATTACTCATACCACTTGTGATATTTGACTTTTTTAAACCGGGAACTGTGCCCTCAAGTCAAAAAATGACACTGAGATGCATTTCATACTAAAATGTACAGCTAGAAGCTCTCTCTCTAAGGCTGAGAAGTAGTGGGTGCCTTTCATTATTTGCAACGTCCCAATATTGCAGGCATCTTCCCTAGAGTCCTTGCAGGTCACTCCATCCACTCCGACCACTATCTGATAGGTTCTTTTCCACTGGCCAGTGATGTTCCTGAACAGTAACATATTGACCTTGATTCCCAGGCCTTCCCCAGTGTGAAAATAGTTCTCCTCATCGGTTTCAGGTTGCAATGTATCTACCTGCAATAGAACTAAATCCACAGCACACATGAAATTCAAATTGTTATTTCTAATGCAAGAGCTTCCAAGGAAATTGCATTTCGGGCCTACAAGATTCAGCTAACATAAAAGAAATGGCCTATTAGCTTTACAAAATTGCATAGGAAAAAGCATGTTCGGTTAATATTCCTACCTACAAAGAAAATGACACAATTAATAAAACTATTTAATAATGAATAATTGTCAGTTGCACAACAGAAGTTCTTCACATTAGTGTTTCTGCTAGTTACATTTACTTTCTGAACAACCCTTCACGTTTTCTATTCAATGAGCTAATTGCATCACATTTTACATTATAACGTTTCAAGATACTAACACTTTGTCGGACACCTCATCCAGTTATTTTGAATTTGCAATTTAATAGCGGGAAGACTACATTGGAAAAGATGATCCTTCATGACAATGGAGGTCCTTTGAAATGCATCTTATTTAATGCTAGATCGTTAGTGAAGCATAGCTTGGAATGTGGCAGATAACAATGTAAAACTGGCATTCCTTACTGAGGCTTAGACTGATAGTACTTCTGGCCCTGATCTGGTTAAGGCAACATCGCCGGGTTTCCATTGCTATACACTTGACCAGCCCCATCATGAGTTACTCACCCCCAATTTTGTCCATGTCTCCAATCTCGCATGTGAGGCTTCAGTTTTTAACATATACTCTGCAAACGATAAACCCTTCAAAGGTATATTAATATACTGGCTACCTGGTTCTAAAAGGGGGTTCTTAGACTCCCTGGGTTTGCTGCTAGAAGAAGGGCTGTGTTTAGAGTCCTTCTCGATGTTGGGAGACTTTAACTTCCATCTTGAAAATTTAGTGATCCCGACACATCCAGGCTGGAACAAATCACGGGCATAGGATGCCTCAAACAAATGGTGATGCCTCCTACACATGAAAAAGGTCATACCCTGGATGGTTTATAGCCCAATAATAGAGATTTAGCTGGTATTTCAGTCCTCCCGATCTCGTGGTCTGATCACTGTGCGATCAAGTTTGAACTAAATAGCTTTCTGGATCACTCTTCTGGCCTGATACAAACTCAGGAGAATATGACCAGAGCATGTGGCAAATTGGATGTTAAGAGTCTCGAAAAGTCTTTCAAAAATTCAATGTATCAGCACCCGCTGGATGTGGAGGAGGCAACAACTCTTCACAATAAATGGCCTTCCAATGCCTGTGATCAGTTAGTTCCCCCCAAAAAATGGATACCTAAACAAGCTTTTCCCACTGCTCCCTGGTTTTCAGAAGAGCTTAGGGCCAAGAAACTGGTCTGCAAATACACCAAAAGGAAATGGCGTAAACACCATGCAGAATCTGAGAAGGAAAAGTATAAAACTTGGATTTCTAGCTATAAATAATCACTTTTAGAAGCAAAAAAATAGTATTTTTTACTGCACATAACTAAGGCTTAATCCAATGAAAAATAACTTTTTAAAACTATCACCAAATTGTCAAGTCCTACTACTCCTAAGAAACAGGGTGACCCAGAATTCTGCAATAAAATTGCAGAATGTTTCAGACTGAAAATAGAAACCATATTTTCCTCTCTTATTGGTTTGATCAACAAGAATCAGACCAATTCCAACGTAAAGGAAGCGGAAAGAACGGGTTCCCCTGTGGTGCCACAGGACCTCTTTACCTCCTTGGGGAGGTTAGACGCAATTAATCTGCTGAATCTCATTAAATCTGGTACGCCAAGTGACCCCTGTCCAGTTTGGATTATTAAGCAAATCCCCAATATAATTAAAACCGCACTTACACCTTTGCTTAATGCAGTTCTATTATCTGGAATTTTTCCTAAAATATGGAAAAAAGCTTCTGTTCTTCCATTATTGAAGAAATATTCACTGGACCCCAAGGAACCCAATAACTATAGACTGATCTCTTGGCTCCCGCTGCCAGGTGAACTACTGGAAAAAGAAATGAATAGCTAACTCAGTGATTTTCTTTGTCTTAACAACTCCCTGGACCCATCGCAATACGGGTTCAGAGCTTTTCACAGCACAGCCTTACTAAAATCTATGGAGGAAATCAGAGAAGCCGTGGATAGGGGAGGAAATGCTATACTAATCCTTTTGGACCTATCCGCGGCCTTTGACATGGTTCATCACAAAGTATTGTTGAACCGGCTTTCTGAAATAGGTGTAAAGGGTTCGGCCTGGAAATTGCTACAATTGTTCCTGTCGGATAGGTCACAAACTGTAGACCTAGACGGTAACACCTCAGAACCTTTTTCACTTCCGTGCGGGGTGCCACAGGGCTCGGCCCTTAGCCCTACGCTTTTCAATACCTATGTGGCACCTCTAGCCCGAATCATCAGGTCATTTGGTTTCCAGCTTACCACCTACGCTGACGACACACAAATTCTGTTGTCGCTGACAGATGGAACGGAAAAGGAAGCAGGTGATCGCTTCCATGACTGTATGAGCGATATCACAGACTGGATATCCTCCAATTGTCTAAAACTTAATTCGACTTGGACCAATGTTTTAAAATTTGGCAATAATCCAAGGATGTAGACATCAGAGTGGTGGCCCGAGGATCTGGGCTTGTGTCCAGTACCTGCAAGAAAAGCCAAGAATCTTGGTATCTTGGTGGATAATAAACTCACCATGGTGGACCAAGTGAACATGGTATCCTCAGCATGTTTTATGGTCCTTAGAATAATCAAGAAATTTAAGTTCTTCCTGACTGAGAGTAACCTTAGGACTGTGGTTAAAGCACTCATTATGTCGCGTCTGCACTATTGCAGTTTATATCTCAATGTTCAAAAACAACACATGAACAGGCTGCAATTGGTCCAGAACGTGGTAGCTAGAATGCTGAACGGAAAGGCCAGGTTCGCCTCTGTCAAAGGAGAACTTAAGAAATTGCATTGGCTTCCAGTACAACTAAGATCATGCTTTAAAGCACTCTGTATTGTCTTCAAAGCTGTCGATGGGACAGGTCCTGAGTTCCTTAAAGGTAAACTTTCTTGGTATGTCCCTGGCAGAACATCACGGTCGACTGGGTCCAAACTAGTGCAAACTCCCCCTTAAAAAAAAAAGAATTGGGGAGGCAGTTTTGTTCATTGTGCCTCAAAAGCATGAAATGAACTTCAGTTCCAACTCAGATATGCCCCGGATCTCATTTCTTTCCATAAGAGCCTGAAGACATGGTTCTTCTCTTACTACTAGGCCTTATGCTCCTCATGTAACCAGTACTTAGCGCCAGGATACCCTAGGGTAACCGTGCGCTCCATAAGTATAAATAACATAACATAACTTTATGTAAACACGACAAATGTTTTTATGCGGCTGCGCTCTACATGGGTGATTATAATGTACCCCTACAAATTAAATGAAATTTCCGCTACATCAGTCCCCCCCTCTGATGACCTGTGTCATCCCAAACCCTCTAACTCCCTGTAGATTAGATCGATCTAAACAGGTGTCTTAGCTAATCTCCTCTGTCTGAACTCCTCTAACCACTTACGGTTACACATAGCAGTCTCTCAAATCTTCAGTATTCACGCATTCATACCGTAATTTTGCACAAGCATTTAATGTGCAATCACCTATAGACAAATATACTTGCAAAAAATGACTAGTTTGCTCTATTAAGTGTCAGATCTAAGCATGAGCGTAAAATCCGTTCCGCTCGGGGATTTCGCAGATTTTCGGTAAATTCGCAATCCGCGAACTCTCGCGAATTTCCCAAAAAATCCACAAATTCGCACGCGGCGGATTTTTTTGCTTGGTGATACAATATTGCGGTGCGCGGCGTTCACTTACTGTCATTCAGCGTTTGCCGAGTTGTTTTTCTCTATATTTTGCGAGTGCTGCGCCATTTTGGATCTTGTCCTTCATATCATTTTCACTGATTCACTGGATATCTAGCAGTAGCATAAGTCACGGTCCTGAAGAAGCAGTAGGAGACCACTAGGCCCCACGTTCACTGCAGAAATATGTCGACCCAACATCTACCTAAGTAGTAATTTGTTTATACTACCATGCACTGTTTTTTATTTTTTATTTTGGAAGTGAATAGGAACTTTATTAAAATTGCTTTACTCCATTTTCACTATCCAATTTTAAGAGTCTTTCACATTATGCACTTATCATTTTTTCACATTTAGCACTGCTAGTCAGATTACCACTTGATGCCTTATTACACCATACTCACTCAGGGATACAATCAATTGATTAGGCTACAACTTGTCAAATCTACCGTGGGTAAAACCACATACCTTCTTGGTGAAGGATCCCAAATGATGCAGGGTGGTACAGGTCGGTAATCTGATGGGAATATATTTTTTCGCACCTCGATAAACTCAAGGTTTGATTTCGCGGTTGTGCCCTACAGATACACAGTTAGTTTCTTTATTTCTTGACCAATTGCTATCTTTGCTGTTGGTAAACATCTTG